>NC_092752.1:0-7500 GCF_047496795.1 Chiloscyllium punctatum
ACCCTAACCCTAACCCTAACCCTAACCCTAACCCTAACCCTAACCCTAACCCTAACCCTAACCCTAACCCTAACCCTAACCCTAACCCTAACCCTAACCCTAACCCTAACCCTAACCCTAACCCTAACCCTAACCCTAACCCTAACCCTAACCCTAACCCTAACCCTAACCCTAACCCTAACCCTAACCCTAACCCTAACCCTAACCCTAACCCTAACCCTAACCCTAACCCTAACCCTAACCCTAACCCTAACCCTAACCCTAACCCTAACCCTAACCCTAACCCTAACCCTAACCCTAACCCTAACCCTAACCCTAACCCTAACCCTAACCCTAACCCTAACCCTAACCCTAACCCTAACCCTAACCCTAACCCTAACCCTAACCCTAACCCTAACCCTAACCCTAACCCTAACCCTAACCCTAACCCTAACCCTAACCCTAACCCTAACCCTAACCCTAACCCTAACCCTAACCCTAACCCTAACCCTAACCCTAACCCTAACCCTAACCCTAACCCTAACCCTAACCCTAACCCTAACCCTAACCCTAACCCTAACCCTAACCCTAACCCTAACCCTAACCCTAACCCTAACCCTAACCCTAACCCTAACCCTAACCCTAACCCTAACCCTAACCCTAACCCTAACCCTAACCCTAACCCTAACCCTAACCCTAACCCTAACCCTAACCCTAACCCTAACCCTAACCCTAACCCTAACCCTAACCCTAACCCTAACCCTAACCCTAACCCTAACCCTAACCCTAACCCTAACCCTAACCCTAACCCTAACCCTAACCCTAACCCTAACCCTAACCCTAACCCTAACCCTAACCCTAACCCTAACCCTAACCCTAACCCTAACCCTAACCCTAACCCTAACCCTAACCCTAACCCTAACCCTAACCCTAACCCTAACCCTAACCCTAACCCTAACCCTAACCCTAACCCTAACCCTAACCCTAACCCTAACCCTAACCCTAACCCTAACCCTAACCCTAACCCTAACCCTAACCCTAACCCTAACCCTAACCCTAACCCTAACCCTAACCCTAACCCTAACCCTAACCCTAACCCTAACCCTAACCCTAACCCTAACCCTAACCCTAACCCTAACCCTAACCCTAACCCTAACCCTAACCCTAACCCTAACCCTAACCCTAACCCTAACCCTAACCCTAACCCTAACCCTAACCCTAACCCTAACCCTAACCCTAACCCTAACCCTAACCCTAACCCTAACCCTAACCCTAACCCTAACCCTAACCCTAACCCTAACCCTAACCCTAACCCTAACCCTAACCCTAACCCTAACCCTAACCCTAACCCTAACCCTAACCCTAACCCTAACCCTAACCCTAACCCTAACCCTAACCCTAACCCTAACCCTAACCCTAACCCTAACCCTAACCCTAACCCTAACCCTAACCCTAACCCTAACCCTAACCCTAACCCTAACCCTAACCCTAACCCTAACCCTAACCCTAACCCTAACCCTAACCCTAACCCTAACCCTAACCCTAACCCTAACCCTAACCCTAACCCTAACCCTAACCCTAACCCTAACCCTAACCCTAACCCTAACCCTAACCCTAACCCTAACCCTAACCCTAACCCTAACCCTAACCCTAACCCTAACCCTAACCCTAACCCTAACCCTAACCCTAACCCTAACCCTAACCCTAACCCTAACCCTAACCCTAACCCTAACCCTAACCCTAACCCTAACCCTAACCCTAACCCTAACCCTAACCCTAACCCTAACCCTAACCCTAACCCTAACCCTAACCCTAACCCTAACCCTAACCCTAACCCTAACCCTAACCCTAACCCTAACCCTAACCCTAACCCTAACCCTAACCCTAACCCTAACCCTAACCCTAACCCTAACCCTAACCCTAACCCTAACCCTAACCCTAACCCTAACCCTAACCCTAACCCTAACCCTAACCCTAACCCTAACCCTAACCCTAACCCTAACCCTAACCCTAACCCTAACCCTAACCCTAACCCTAACCCTAACCCTAACCCTAACCCTAACCCTAACCCTAACCCTAACCCTAACCCTAACCCTAACCCTAACCCTAACCCTAACCCTAACCCTAACCCTAACCCTAACCCTAACCCTAACCCTAACCCTAACCCTAACCCTAACCCTAACCCTAACCCTAACCCTAACCCTAACCCTAACCCTAACCCTAACCCTAACCCTAACCCTAACCCTAACCCTAACCCTAACCCTAACCCTAACCCTAACCCTAACCCTAACCCTAACCCTAACCCTAACCCTAACCCTAACCCTAACCCTAACCCTAACCCTAACCCTAACCCTAACCCTAACCCTAACCCTAACCCTAACCCTAACCCTAACCCTAACCCTAACCCTAACCCTAACCCTAACCCTAACCCTAACCCTAACCCTAACCCTAACCCTAACCCTAACCCTAACCCTAACCCTAACCCTAACCCTAACCCTAACCCTAACCCTAACCCTAACCCTAACCCTAACCCTAACCCTAACCCTAACCCTAACCCTAACCCTAACCCTAACCCTAACCCTAACCCTAACCCTAACCCTAACCCTAACCCTAACCCTAACCCTAACCCTAACCCTAACCCTAACCCTAACCCTAACCCTAACCCTAACCCTAACCCTAACCCTAACCCTAACCCTAACCCTAACCCTAACCCTAACCCTAACCCTAACCCTAACCCTAACCCTAACCCTAACCCTAACCCTAACCCTAACCCTAACCCTAACCCTAACCCTAACCCTAACCCTAACCCTAACCCTAACCCTAACCCTAACCCTAACCCTAACCCTAACCCTAACCCTAACCCTAACCCTAACCCTAACCCTAACCCTAACCCTAACCCTAACCCTAACCCTAACCCTAACCCTAACCCTAACCCTAACCCTAACCCTAACCCTAACCCTAACCCTAACCCTAACCCTAACCCTAACCCTAACCCTAACCCTAACCCTAACCCTAACCCTAACCCTAACCCTAACCCTAACCCTAACCCTAACCCTAACCCTAACCCTAACCCTAACCCTAACCCTAACCCTAACCCTAACCCTAACCCTAACCCTAACCCTAACCCTAACCCTAACCCTAACCCTAACCCTAACCCTAACCCTAACCCTAACCCTAACCCTAACCCTAACCCTAACCCTAACCCTAACCCTAACCCTAACCCTAACCCTAACCCTAACCCTAACCCTAACCCTAACCCTAACCCTAACCCTAACCCTAACCCTAACCCTAACCCTAACCCTAACCCTAACCCTAACCCTAACCCTAACCCTAACCCTAACCCTAACCCTAACCCTAACCCTAACCCTAACCCTAACCCTAACCCTAACCCTAACCCTAACCCTAACCCTAACCCTAACCCTAACCCTAACCCTAACCCTAACCCTAACCCTAACCCTAACCCTAACCCTAACCCTAACCCTAACCCTAACCCTAACCCTAACCCTAACCCTAACCCTAACCCTAACCCTAACCCTAACCCTAACCCTAACCCTAACCCTAACCCTAACCCTAACCCTAACCCTAACCCTAACCCTAACCCTAACCCTAACCCTAACCCTAACCCTAACCCTAACCCTAACCCTAACCCTAACCCTAACCCTAACCCTAACCCTAACCCTAACCCTAACCCTAACCCTAACCCTAACCCTAACCCTAACCCTAACCCTAACCCTAACCCTAACCCTAACCCTAACCCTAACCCTAACCCTAACCCTAACCCTAACCCTAACCCTAACCCTAACCCTAACCCTAACCCTAACCCTAACCCTAACCCTAACCCTAACCCTAACCCTAACCCTAACCCTAACCCTAACCCTAACCCTAACCCTAACCCTAACCCTAACCCTAACCCTAACCCTAACCCTAACCCTAACCCTAACCCTAACCCTAACCCTAACCCTAACCCTAACCCTAACCCTAACCCTAACCCTAACCCTAACCCTAACCCTAACCCTAACCCTAACCCTAACCCTAACCCTAACCCTAACCCTAACCCTAACCCTAACCCTAACCCTAACCCTAACCCTAACCCTAACCCTAACCCTAACCCTAACCCTAACCCTAACCCTAACCCTAACCCTAACCCTAACCCTAACCCTAACCCTAACCCTAACCCTAACCCTAACCCTAACCCTAACCCTAACCCTAACCCTAACCCTAACCCTAACCCTAACCCTAACCCTAACCCTAACCCTAACCCTAACCCTAACCCTAACCCTAACCCTAACCCTAACCCTAACCCTAACCCTAACCCTAACCCTAACCCTAACCCTAACCCTAACCCTAACCCTAACCCTAACCCTAACCCTAACCCTAACCCTAACCCTAACCCTAACCCTAACCCTAACCCTAACCCTAACCCTAACCCTAACCCTAACCCTAACCCTAACCCTAACCCTAACCCTAACCCTAACCCTAACCCTAACCCTAACCCTAACCCTAACCCTAACCCTAACCCTAACCCTAACCCTAACCCTAACCCTAACCCTAACCCTAACCCTAACCCTAACCCTAACCCTAACCCTAACCCTAACCCTAACCCTAACCCTAACCCTAACCCTAACCCTAACCCTAACCCTAACCCTAACCCTAACCCTAACCCTAACCCTAACCCTAACCCTAACCCTATACCCTAACCCTAACCCTAACCCTAACCCTAACCCTAACCCTAACCCTAACCCTAACCCTAACCCTAACCCTAACCCTAACCCTAACCCTAACCCTAACCCTAACCCTAACCCTAACCCTAACCCTAACCCTAACCCTAACCCTAACCCTAACCCTAACCCTAACCCTAACCCTAACCCTAACCCTAACCCTAACCCTAACCCTAACCCTAACCCTAACCCTAACCCTAACCCTAACCCTAACCCTAACCCTAACCCTAACCCTAACCCTAACCCTAACCCTAACCCTAACCCTAACCCTAACCCTAACCCTAACCCTAACCCTAACCCTAACCCTAACCCTAACCCTAACCCTAACCCTAACCCTAACCCTAACCCTAACCCTAACCCTAACCCTAACCCTAACCCTAACCCTAACCCTAACCCTAACCCTAACCCTAACCCTAACCCTAACCCTAACCCTAACCCTAACCCTAACCCTAACCCTAACCCTAACCCTAACCCTAACCCTAACCCTAACCCTAACCCTAACCCTAACCCTAACCCTAACCCTAACCCTAACCCTAACCCTAACCCTAACCCTAACCCTAACCCTAACCCTAACCCTAACCCTAACCCTAACCCTAACCCTAACCCTAACCCTAACCCTAACCCTAACCCTAACCCTAACCCTAACCCTAACCCTAACCCTAACCCTAACCCTAACCCTAACCCTAACCCTAACCCTAACCCTAACCCTAACCCTAACCCTAACCCTAACCCTAACCCTAACCCTAACCCTAACCCTAACCCTAACCCTAACCCTAACCCTAACCCTAACCCTAACCCTAACCCTAACCCTAACCCTAACCCTAACCCTAACCCTAACCCTAACCCTAACCCTAACCCTAACCCTAACCCTAACCCTAACCCTAACCCTAACCCTAACCCTAACCCTAACCCTAACCCTAACCCTAACCCTAACCCTAACCCTAACCCTAACCCTAACCCTAACCCTAACCCTAACCCTAACCCTAACCCTAACCCTAACCCTAACCCTAACCCTAACCCTAACCCTAACCCTAACCCTAACCCTAACCCTAACCCTAACCCTAACCCTAACCCTAACCCTAACCCTAACCCTAACCCTAACCCTAACCCTAACCCTAACCCTAACCCTAACCCTAACCCTAACCCTAACCCTAACCCTAACCCTAACCCTAACCCTAACCCTAACCCTAACCCTAACCCTAACCCTAACCCTAACCCTAACCCTAACCCTAACCCTAACCCTAACCCTAACCCTAACCCTAACCCTAACCCTAACCCTAACCCTAACCCTAACCCTAACCCTAACCCTAACCCTAACCCTAACCCTAACCCTAACCCTAACCCTAACCCTAACCCTAACCCTAACCCTAACCCTAACCCTAACCCTAACCCTAACCCTAACCCTAACCCTAACCCTAACCCTAACCCTAACCCTAACCCTAACCCTAACCCTAACCCTAACCCTAACCCTAACCCTAACCCTAACCCTAACCCTAACCCTAACCCTAACCCTAACCCTAACCCTAACCCTAACCCTAACCCTAACCCTAACCCTAACCCTAACCCTAACCCTAACCCTAACCCTAACCCTAACCCTAACCCTAACCCTAACCCTAACCCTAACCCTAACCCTAACCCTAACCCTAACCCTAACCCTAACCCTAACCCTAACCCTAACCCTAACCCTAACCCTAACCCTAACCCTAACCCTAACCCTAACCCTAACCCTAACCCTAACCCTAACCCTAACCCTAACCCTAACCCTAACCCTAACCCTAACCCTAACCCTAACCCTAACCCTAACCCTAACCCTAACCCTAACCCTAACCCTAACCCTAACCCTAACCCTAACCCTAACCCTAACCCTAACCCTAACCCTAACCCTAACCCTAACCCTAACCCTAACCCTAACCCTAACCCTAACCCTAACCCTAACCCTAACCCTAACCCTAACCCTAACCCTAACCCTAACCCTAACCCTAACCCTAACCCTAACCCTAACCCTAACCCTAACCCTAACCCTAACCCTAACCCTAACCCTAACCCTAACCCTAACCCTAACCCTAACCCTAACCCTAACCCTAACCCTAACCCTAACCCTAACCCTAACCCTAACCCTAACCCTAACCCTAACCCTAACCCTAACCCTAACCCTAACCCTAACCCTAACCCTAACCCTAACCCTAACCCTAACCCTAACCCTAACCCTAACCCTAACCCTAACCCTAACCCTAACCCTAACCCTAACCCTAACCCTAACCCTAACCCTAACCCTAACCCTAACCCTAACCCTAACCCTAACCCTAACCCTAACCCTAACCCTAACCCTAACCCTAACCCTAACCCTAACCCTAACCCTAACCCTAACCCTAACCCTAACCCTAACCCTAACCCTAACCCTAACCCTAACCCTAACCCTAACCCTAACCCTAACCCTAACCCTAACCCTAACCCTAACCCTAACCCTAACCCTAACCCTAACCCTAACCCTAACCCTAACCCTAACCCTAACCCTAACCCTAACCCTAACCCTAACCCTAACCCTAACCCTAACCCTAACCCTAACCCTAACCCTAACCCTAACCCTAACCCTAACCCTAACCCTAACCCTAACCCTAACCCTAACCCTAACCCTAACCCTAACCCTAACCCTAACCCTAACCCTAACCCTAACCCTAACCCTAACCCTAACCCTAACCCTAACCCTAACCCTAACCCTAACCCTAACCCTAACCCTAACCCTAACCCTAACCCTAACCCTAACCCTAACCCTAACCCTAACCCTAACCCTAACCCTAACCCT